>NC_069716.1:3020602-3055602 GCF_027358585.1 Pangasianodon hypophthalmus
TGATGGAATGTGGGAATTAATAGCTTTAGCTTATGTGCACTGTCCATTATAGAAGTCCCTGTGAATGAGTTATTACTATAGAAACGATAAAGTTGATCTTTAGCAATATTACATGCAAAGTTTGTAAAAATCTCATTGGAGTTTATTTGAATAAAGTTGGGATTTGTTAAGCTCGATGTTAGCTTAATTGTCTCTAGTAAATCTCTGTTTTTTTCCCGATTAGTTCAAACAGTTTTCCTTCTTGCAGATGCCTTTGTCATCTGCTGAGTATTAACATGGAGTATTAAATGGAGCTAATTAACTGTTGAAATCTTTTTGCTGATATTATTATTATTGAGTCAAACTGATTGAATATGAATGAACACATTAAAAACAGAAGGACAGTGGGTTATAACACGGTCAGTTTGCTCAGGGCAAAAATAATTCTATTTTTTTTTTTTTTTTTTTTTTTTTTAATATTTTAAAATATTGTATTGTATGCTGTCCCATCCAATAATTTACTAGATACTATTAAATATTATTAAATGCTTCTTTTCATTGTTGAATGTCTACTGCTAGTGAGTAACCAAAACGTGATTAGGAAACCAAACACACAGGACAATCACATACCGTGCTTACACACTGTAGAATCATACTGTACAAAATGATCTGTTAGCACGACAAATTTAAATAATTTTATTTATTCATGTTATAAACTATAGAGCATGTGCGTACAGAAGAAAACACATATATGTGTAAGATTAGCAAAAACAAAATGTTTAAAAAATCCATTTCGACAAATAAAACACTTTTGTTATTATTAAATATATTTTGTACACACTTACTGGATGCAACACTTTCACTAGCCTTACATCATTGCTTTTTATCAAACTCCACTGGAGAACATGTGCAGTATTTTAATCCAGATCACTGTGTTGTGTCTCAAAGATATTGATTTCCTGTCAAACCTGCAGTAGAATATTACAAAAAAAATGTGCTTGGATACAAATCTACGAGTCTGTACAGAGTAATTTGCCTTCACAAAAATGTGACATAAAAACAAGATTCATTTTTTTTAAATAAACAAAAATACACATCAAGTGTGTGAAAATACAAATGTACAAATGGTATTATTAATAGAAATACTAAGTAAGTAGAGCTCCACCAAGCCATTTAAAGCAATAGTGTTAACATAGTAAGTATCGAGTGCATTGTACCACTTCATCATTTCTGCAAAAATAATTCAGCAGTGTGTAACTTCATACAGCAGTAACTAATCCAACATACATTTTACACTTTGTATACAAAATTCTAGATATTAAAATACTTTTAATACAGCTTTCCATTCACTTCTCAATAGAAGTGCATTGTAAACCACATTCATTCACAAGTAATAGTTACAGTTACACTTAAATCCAACTGTTCTTGAGTGGCTGAGAAGCTCATGTAGTTGCGTTCATTCGTTTTTCATGTCGAAAAATAGAAAATATATGCAAATACGATGTTCAAATCAGTTTCAAATCTGCTTGTTGTTCATCATTTCAGTTTCATTCTGCGGTTAAAGTTAATAAACAATCTCGAATGACTGTCATGTATCAGCGATTACTGCAATTAAAGATCACCGTTAGTCCCTGATGTACTGCTAATCTGGACCATTACTTGCTTTTTTTAAGAATAGCAAGATGGTGATGGTAAAGGAGGACAGAAATGGTGGCTAAAAAAAAATCAGCAGGATTTTGTGAATTTATGCTAAAAATGTAAGAAATTTTAAGAAGAACCCCAAATTTATTTCAAATAAATTACATTGGAGTCCAAAAGTCTGAGACCATACTGAAAATCTGGGATCTTTTTTTTTTTTTTAACTGGAAATAAGCAGAAAGTTTCACAATTCTAAAACAAACAAAGCTATTCAATATTCAAGATGTTGCACAATTTTCGTCACTATTAAACTTTTAAAACTATTAAACTATTAAAGCAAATTTGTGATCTTGACCATATTAACTGTTGTCGCTGAAAATCTCATTTGTAATTTTTTTTTTTTTTATGGTAATAGAATAAGGTTCCAGTGTACCCATCTCAACCGGAGAATAGCGTATACAGTAGCTGACTTGTACTTCCAGGTCGACTCTGTTCACACTATCATGTACTGCAGTTAGCGGGTTTTTTTCCAGATTCGGAATGAATATTTGATTTCTAGACTTTATTTGGTGAAACGAGTAGAAACAACTCAAAATATTTATATTTAAAACAAAATAAAAAAAAAGATTTCTTATTTTACTGCATGCTAACGAAAGAATAAAAAAGGTAAAAATAAATATATCCTTGTTGCTTATGTCCGGAATTTTAATTTGAAACACAAAAATGAACAAACGCAACGTATATGAACTCTTAGCTACAAACACTGTTCTATCCGTAATATCAGATGACTTCAAGAAATACAGTACAGCCCACATTCCCCAACCTCTAAAACCAGTACAAAAAGAAATACGTCAAAATTTGACCTGATCTACAGTAGTTCTCACAATGGCCATGTGGAATTGCTTTATGAGGTATAAAACACTTAAATAGCTCTGGAGAGCCAGGATAACTGCCGGGAAGTCAAAGATGGATGGTTATGATACAATCAGACTGCTAGCACAGCTGAAAAAATAGAGAATGAGACTTAGCGTTTCTCATTTCAACTTAGCAGACACACAACTGAAGCTAGCAACCATGTTTTGTTTTTTTTGGGTTTTTTTTTCGGACTAATTACCAATTCATCATGGCCATGTTAGAAAATAGTCAAGTTCAGCTTTTCACCACAGGACATCAGAGTTCAATCATTTTCTCCACAATTATGTCCATCGGAGCTACTAGTGCAAGCAGCATGCTACTGTCTTTAGTCAGCGTATGAGTCTGTCATATGTAACAAGTTTAATTCGATTAATTAGAGCCATTTCTGAACAGTATACTATAAAGTATTAGAGACAATTCAACTAAATCTTCTGTATAGGGGGCGATTTATCTTTCAGAAAAGGTTCCAAATACAATGTCTTAAGAAAGCAATTCTTTGTGGAACCTTCTTTTCCCTCAACATAGCTTAACATACACTCTAGTTACAAAAAGAAAAGGTCACGCTAGTACACTAAAGGATTCTTCAGGTTGTCCTTTTGGGAGAATCCAGAAAAGTTAGCCCTTAAAAGTTCTAGGTATAATCCTACAACAGAAATTTACCCTTTTATGAAACGTTCCGTGTAGAACCTCCTGAGAAAGCTTGAACTCTTAACTATCCGAAAAACCCCCGAGGAGCCCCCCTTTTTTTTTTCTAAAAATGTACCAACCCAAATCAAGCGCACATGGCAAACATGCTAACACCAAGCCAACAAGTTTACATTAATGTTGTGGTTCAAAAAAATAAAACTTTCTGTGTGTTCTGAGAACACGGTTGGAATGTTTTTAGTAGGAATTTTAACATGTTTAACTGATGTTACATTTATCACAGATTTTTGCATATTATTTTGTTTTTGTCTGAGAATATTCTGTGAGAAACATTATAATAGCATTGTTTCTTACAACCTGACCAATACTAATTGAACATTTACTTATTGAATATTCTCTCTTCTCTGATAGTCACTCAAAGATTTGATATTCCAAAATGACCATGAAATAATCGACAGCACAGCTAAAAAGTGAAATGTATTGTATACGACTGCATAGCGAGGACTGAGAGAGCGAACGTTTTTTTCTTGCATGAACACTGAAAGGTCTCTCTCATTCCTCCCTTGTGGAGTGATGGATTGAGAAGCGGTCACTCGGGGGAGTGTTTTCTATAAAACATAAAAGAGGAATGAAAATGAGAGCAGGATGAAGGGAGCATGTTCTATAAGAGAGACAAAATGAAAGACCGAGTGATGCAAGAGCGGTGTCTGGAAAGGTCAGTTCTCGGCAGGGACCACCTCCAAGAGGATTTGTAAGGATCTGTTCATAGAGTCTGCAAAAGGACACGGAAAAAGACAGACAATATTAGATATTCTACTAAATATTAATAGGTGTCTGTGTTGTCAAGGCTAGAATACATTTGTTACAAGTTAAAAAAAAAAAAGTACTCCCAAACCTGAGAGTTTTTGGAACCACTTGGGTTTTCTGTCGAAAACGATGAAGACGTAGTAGGCCGGTATTCCCGTGAGCATGATGGCAAATCCAATCCCTGTGTTGACTGGATCGGAGTAGAGCGAGAGGAAGACCATGAAGAAGCAGGTGAAGGAGAAAACTGCTGGGATGAAGATTGGGACCTGAGGGAGAAAAGAGAAAAGCGGGAGAAGATTAGGCACAGCTCAAGACATTAACATTAATGATAATAGCTAGCGTTAGGCTTGAATTTCTTCTCACCATGATCACTCATTTGCATTTTAATATCATTAAGATCATCACGATCTTGTGGGCAGGGGTATATTTGTGTATTAGATTGTTGATTGAGTTTATAATGACTAGCAGTCCATAAAGTTCCTCACCGTCTTACACTGCAAAACTTGCTAGTGATTTACATTTCATCAAGAAAGTAGAGGAAGATAATAACATTTATGGGTTCGATTGTTAAGTGAGTAGGATTAGCATGCTAATGCAAGTCCATGCTAATGTAAGTTCTTTTCATCACAAACCTAGAAGATTATGGAGCTCTTGGTTTAATGTCTCCTCCTCACCACCTCCAGCAATTTTCATTATGTGACACTCACTGCCTTAAAGTAAGGAATAAAACACTTCAGGGTGTGCTTTTATCGGAAAGTAATCATTGATTGGGTGGTGCGATGTGGCCTGACACGAAACATAGTTACTGTTCCTACCAGAAAGTTTTATTATTTTGTAGTATCCTCTTATACCACGACAATTTGCGGTACAATTCTTCATTTACAAAAAAAAAACAACGCATCCTCATATTTATCCATTTGTAGTTACATTTAACGTGGACTGCCCAAGCTATACATTATAGCAGCTGAATAAGTAAGACAAAAAAAACCCCTGCTTGTCATATTACCAAGAAAAAGTCTTAAAGACATTCCTGTGTTGGTAAACTGAAAGTTACAGCTTTACCTCAGATTGTTATTAAGTGCTGATACTCCTCCTGTAAATGTTACATATCTGATCCTCACAGATCAACAATTGCCCTTTTTTTAATTTGTTTCTGTGGAACATCGACCCAACAAGTCCTGTGTGATCTGTTACTATAAAAATTTTAACGCATTAAAAGCTGCTGTTATCTGACCAATCAAAATTGAGAATTCAACCCTGCTGCTGCTGTAGTGTAAGTTCTTGTAGCGTCTGGCTGTTCTACCTTGAAAGGACGTGGCATTTGGGGTCGCGTGTAACGCATGTAGATGAGTCCGACCACGGCCAGCCCGATGAAGAGCCAGCGCAGGAAGCTCATAAAGTTCAGCAGGCTGTAGATGTCTCCGGCGAACAGGAGGAGCATGGTGAGGGGGTACTACATGGGGCAAGAGGAAGAAAAGACTTCAGTTAGACTTACACCATTTTACAGCTGAGATCTAGTAATATTCATGTTTTCCTTTCTGGATGGATATGAGTTAAATTGTCAATTTGTCTGTATAGTACACTGTTATAGAAGAGATTTATTTATAATTGCACTATCTGTTAGCACCCAGATGAGGATGGGTTCCCTTTTGAGTCTGGTTCCTCTCATGGTTTCTTGCTTATGTCGTCTCAGGGAGTTTTTCCTTGCCACTGTCGCCTCTAGCTTGCTCATTAGGGATAAAGTCACATATTTACAATTTATTTTGGTTTAATTGTGTAATGCTTCTCTAAAGCTGCTTTGTGACAATGTCCATTGTTAAAAGTGCTACACAAATAAAATTGAAATTGAATTGGAACTGAAATTAAAATAAATCTAAACATGTTAAGGTACTCTGGATTGCCATAAAATCAATATGTAATTTTCAATTGTAAAAAATATTTATTTATGGTTAAATTCTGACTTAACTTGTTGTTTAAACATCTTTTGTCAACATGCCAGTCTACCCACAATGCAATGCAAGTCTCTGCCGTAACTCAGAGTTCTACATTGCAATCTGAGTCCAATGGTTTTGCCAAAGTCTCCACCTGTTCTATGCTGAATTTCTCACTAATCTGACATTGAACCTCGTTGGAAAATGGTGAATGAGAATAGAAGCCCTTGCTCTTTAGTTGTTTAGAGCTAACAGCGAAATATGTTTTCCTGTTTGAGATTTTTTTTTAAGGTTGAATTTTTTTTTTTTTATCCTGTTATTCATTACAGTGTTCACCTGTGACATCGGAGCGACATACCACAGCTATATTCTCACAGAAATAATAAAAATACAGCATCAACCAACAAACTGGCACCAGAATCACTAAACACATGTGAACTGTGTCAGTATGGTGAATAATTTGTTTGGTTAAGTAGACGAAGTGATTCAGAGTGCCTGAATGACTCACCAGAACAATTACAGCAGCTACCGGAGTGTGACGGCGGACGTGAACCATAGACAGAACTTCAGGAAGTTGACCTTCTCGAGACGCCACGTAAAACATTCTGGGAAAGAAGGAGAAGAAAGGGAAGAGTCTGTTGTAAGAGCAGGCTATATCAACACTCCGTATGTCATAATTCCTGAACATCATATAACCTAGATATATAGACCTACACCGACACCATGATATTAGTCAGTCCTAGAGTCACTCCTGAAAGTTCAGTACATCTTCTATGTTGACTAGATCCTTTTATTTTTCTCACTTCCTATTTCCTATATGGTTAGGGTATTCCAGTAGAGATGTGGTTTGACATAGGGATTGGCATCGCAGCACTATATATATAATGTATGTATGTATGTATATACATTTTGCAGCTGATACTTTATAACTTTCAGCTTTATGGTAACATTGTATTTTTGTAGATTTTAACTTTTTGTTAGCCTTTGCTAATGGTTTGTACATTCTTGCACTTTTCCAGCTTGGCATTCATTCATCTTTAGTACCCGCTTTATGCTAGCCCAGAAACACCAGGCATAAGGTGGAAATACACCCTGGATGGGATGCCAGTCCATCACGGGACAACTTGTGTCATTTATAACCCTAAATTATAGACTTCAGATGGAATATTTTTATGATTTTTTATACACCAGATAATAATGATCACTGTTTCTGTTTCTTAATGATCCCATTAGGCATCATCTGTTTAAAAGCTCTGACACTCCAAGCTGCTGCCAAGAACTAGCTGCCTTCTGTTGCGCCATGTCTTCTGTGAAAGGTTGCACTTGAACACACTGCAAATATAACAGCTAACCGTTGACATGAACACAATTTCTGAGCCTGTGGAAAGAAACCAGGAGGGGGCATTTGCTCGTGTTCATAACCAAATGAAGAAAACCAAAAGAAGCAATAATGTCCCAACTGCATACTTTAAATACTGTTCAAAATACTGTGTCACTTATGGATACCAGTATCAATAATTATATCGACATGGCATTTTAACATACTATTTAGTGTTAGTGCAGTAGAATATACAGTAGTTTGGGATGTAACATAAAAAAGAGCTTTGGTACTATTTACATGGAACTATTCTGTTAAAAATTAATCATTACTGAGTCAGAAAAAAAATACTCTAACATGCCCACCATGGATAATAGTAACTAATAGTTTGAATTGGTGGGATTTTTCAAAAAAAAAAAAAGTCATATGCGAGCTCAGACATGTCCTATGTCACTGTACTTAGTAATATAGCCAAGGACTAGTGTTCGCCTAGTGTTCCCGGGATAGACTCTGGATCCAGCGCAATCCTGATCAGGATAAACCTCTTATTGTAGATGAATGAATAATTTAGTTCATAGATTGTGGTTTTGGGTGCAGCCCTGAACTGAATTCTCATTTAGTGTTTATTACTTGCTACTCGTATCTGTTGAGAAGGAAGCAGCACAACCCATGCTAATTGCTCGCAATAGCAATTTTCTGCTAGAGTGGGTGAAATTCTATGAAAGAAATACGGTATAAGGTAGTTTTAAACGATCTGTATAGCTGACTGAGATACGCTGTAGATAACAATAAGTTCTCGTTTGATTTCTTCTTCTAGACCGCTAGGCAGGACAGCCAATCAGAGCGCTCCAAAACACTTAAGATATTCTATACACTGCACATGTATCCGAGTCTTAAAAGACATTTTAAACCCACTCAAAACTGAACAGTATAGTCAAAATAAATGAGAAAAAAATTAGTACAGTTACAAATCAAATATGGTACTGTAGATGATGATGATGATGATAATGATGATGATGCTCACCTGGAGATGGCAAAAATGCATCCATTCATAGAACCAAAGCAAGAAAGAGCCACGAAGATGGGAACCGCGATGGAGAAATTCCCATAAAGTTTCTCAGCAAAGGCCTGAGAAAAGCGAGCATTTGAAATAGAGAGAGAAAGCGACAGAGAGAGTGAGAGAGAGAGAAAAAGAGAGAGAGAGAGGATATGAAAACATACTTAGTTTAAACAAATAAGAACACAACATTGATTTTCCATTTTCTTCCATTTTGAATGGAGTTTGTGTTTAGGAATAACAGGTGTGGTAAAAAAAAAGGCTTCATCTTCGCTGTGTGAGTGAGCATGTGGAGCGAGAGCAGCCATAAATGAGTGCATTACGTGGGTGTAATGGGATGAAAAAGCTTTTAGAGCATCCCTGAGCCGAGCTGGAGATCTCCAAACACACACACACATAAACACACTCACACACACAGACAAACACACACACTGAAGCACATGCTCTGCCATTGTCAGCTTCAGCGAGAGCTATATGATTACAGCAGGAAAGCAACACACGGACCTGAGAGTCTCTATGAAATTACATTTACTTTCCGGAGAAGGAAGGTGTCGGCTATTACAGTCATTAATGGTGGTGTACAGTGTGATTTTAAAGTGCTGGCGTCCTCTATTATAGATCTTGTCTGTCTCTCCACACAAACACACACACACACACACACACACAGGGAGAAGGATAATGTTGTGTGAGATTCAGGCAGGTAGATAGCAGCGTGATTACAGTGATCACACTTTTTGTTCAGGCAAAATCAACAAAGGTGTTTACTTGCGAAACTGTGAGCTGAAGCTGAAAAGCGAAATGATAAACATCAGAAAGAAAATTGGATTATGAAACGCTGCCGGATGACATTCCCAGAGATGAGCTGGCAATCCGGGGGCAGTGAGGATGATGTGGTACTCACCACAGCGACGGCACTTGAGGCAAGCAGCTCCTCCGCTGACATCACAGTGTAATATGCAACGTTAGTCAGCGTGTAGCACACGGTTACAATCACCATGGAGATGCAAATGGCCAATGGGACGGTTCTGGAAAATAATAAAATATATATATATATATATATATATATATATATATATACACACAATACATACATATATATATTTACACACACATACACACACATATATGTATATATATATATATACACACAATACATACATATATATATATTTACACACACATACACACACATATATGTATATATATATATATATATATATATATATATATATATATATATATATATATATATATATAGCAATTCAATCTATTATTTTTAGACATTTAGGACACGAAGTAAGCCAAGCCTCTGAGTAAGTGCACTAGTATGGCGTTTTAATGGAATATTATCATTATACTCTATACATCTATACATTATCTGCTTTAAAGCTACTTTAAGGATGCTACATTCCTAAGCGCTTAAAGCAATGAGAATCAAATTTCTTCTCAAGTTCATACTGATGGATTGGTTCAAGCTGTTAGCTACAGACGTGTCTTATTTCCAAATGCTGGACTGCCCTCACCTCTCTGGACGATCCACCTCTTCTGTGACAAAATTCAAGTAAAACCTGTAAAAAAAATATATATATAAAAAAACAGAAAGAAGCTCAGCTAATTTTTCAGTAGCTCATGGATTCAGAATGAGCTTGTAGAGCTGAGTTAGACTCACCAGCCGGCGTAAGCATACATCCCTGAGTAGAAGGCCAGGGGAAGGCCAGACAGCTTCACCGAGTCCACCTGAAATGCGTTCTGGAAGTTTTTGGTCTCGCCTGTAGGAACAAGAAACTTTAGATAATGAATGGAAAGGACATTCTGGTACAAATCTAGCATTTAATATGTTATATTTTATTTCTTCTATATAGTGATTCTTAAATTCTCCAGCATGCATTGCACAAATACATCATATTATGGTTTATTGTTCCAAAACAACACTAGGTAGTGCCATAGTTCCATTAAGTGTCCAAAAGTTCACTTTTAATTCCCCAGTGCCATTTCTGGCTGGTTTTGACGTCTATTCTCAGGGAAACGCCTCTAAAAGTAAACTTAACAGAAACATAAAAAAAGACATAGAATAAAACAAAACAAAAAAAAATGAGCCATTACCATTATTACCAATATACAATAAACATAATAATCTGTACAAAGTCTTGTCTTGATGCTGAAAAAACATTATTCAAACAGTCGCATGTAAGAAGTTGTAGGCCCTTAAAGTTGTGGCTTTACGAGGGGGTTTTCTGAGAAGCGAAACAAGGAAATCTTGCTTTGCTGTGTCACTGCCAAGTAAATAAGCATGTTTACAACATATTTACAACCGATTTACTGTTAGTGTTTTTTTTTGTGTGTGTGTATCTTTTTAAATTGATTTTTTAACTAAGACTGGGAATAAAATGATTCACTTAGCCAGAAGTCATGTTCTAAAAAAATTCCAGGCAATAAGTTTACCGTAATTCTAGACTACTTGTATGTAAACTACTACGACAGTTTATTGAAAGTTTACCCAGGAGCCTATCCTGGCCGGAGGTACATGCTCTGTGGGATGCCGGTCCATTGAAAGGAACCATGGACATAATAGTGGCTAATTAGAGTTGACAATCCACCAGCCAGCGTGTTTTTGGGAGGTGGAATGAAACCAGAGAACGCATAGGAAGCCTGTGCAGACACTGTGCAGTAAAACTCCACACACACACACACACACAGTAACCCGAGCTCAAGATTGAAGCAAGGACCCTGGAGCTTGGAGGCAGCAGCGCTACCCGTAGTTCCACCTTTACACTTCCCATTAGGAAGAGGACTCCTGGTGTGGGACACATTTTTGTTCCTGATACTTTTTTTGCTTTTTGCTCAAAATATTTTTCCTTACATCTTCAACTCTACATTCTCTTTCCATTTGTGGAAACCATCAGGGGTTACTAGTGGTTCCCGTAATGGTGTTTGATGTTTTCCGTATTGGTCGATATCGCAATGTAAAGGCTCCTCGTGGTTTGCCAGGTGACTGGTGACTAATTTTAGGCATGTTTGATGGCTTTATAATAAGAGTCAGTGGTGGCCTAAAGGAGTCTGGTGGTATCTTATGGACTTTCTGGTAATATGCTGTGGTTTAATGGTGAATCAATAGACCTAATGAACCGCTGTAACATTTGCAACTGTAATGTTGCGGGTCTTCTGGCAGTCTGCTTGCAAACAAGACCTGGCAAATATTCCATTAGGATGAAACATGCTGAATATCATTGAAAGGGAAAATCATGAAATCCATTAGGCAAATTCCCATTAGGAAGTGAAAAATATTGCTAATGCTTTGTTTTCATGTGCATGTGCTCAGCTAAGACTAACTGGCATAACTTCCATTTTTTTTCTTCAAGAATTGACCTTTTTACATTAGTGCAAAATGAAATGAACCAAAATCGCAAAATACGACAAACCTAAACATGAAACAGCAAAACTAAAATTTAAATAGCAAATCAAAAACACAACAGCAAAACAGAAAAAACACACACACAAAAAATATATATAAAAATTACAGCAAACCTAAAAATGCTGCAGCAAATCAAAAATGCAACAGCAAACCTAAAAAGACAGAAAAACTAAAAACACAGCAGCAAAAAAAAAATGCAAAAAAACTAAAAACACAACAGCAAAAACAAAATCACTACTGAAAAAATAAACAACACAACAGCAAAAAAAAAAAAAAAAACACAACAGCAAAATATAAAAACACAAGACCAAAAACACAATAGAAAAACTGAGCACACAGTAATGAAACACACTGTAAATCCACAAACACCACAAGTGAAAATGCAGTAGCAAAATCAGAAACATATCAACATCAACTCAAAACGGAAACGGACTTCCTGATTGAACAGCACATGCTCGTTGCTGCCTCACGTGAGAGAGATAGAGAGAGTGGAAAATGGAGAGCTGGAGGATGTTTACAGTAAGAGGAAATACAGCTCTAAATGAATCCACTCATGCTTTCATTCATGTTTAGTTCTTATCAGGAGGCTCGTATGAAGCTACTTTAGATATGCTGACAACTTTGTACAGCACGAGTACGTGCATGCTGAAAGCCACGTAAAGGAAGCCGGGTTTTTCAGAAGAAAGACTTTCTCCTCACATAAGTTTTCATTTTCAATATGCTAGACTGATGACAGGCTGAAAAAGTGCAATTCTTTTTCCTTGTTGATTTTCATACACCACGTTCAATCAGCAACACGTACGTAATGTTCAGTAGAGACCTACGCTTTCCGTTTTGATGTCAGTTCATGTGTTTGTGAATTTGCATTTGTTTTCTGTGTGTTTTTGCACTCTAAAAAGTGATGATGGCTTTATGTAGCTTTTACATATTGATATAATATTAACGTTAAAACAACAAATGAAGTTTGTAAATGTACATATTTCTGTTTAATGAGTTCAGCTTAAACATACCATTATTCACGTATTTTATTTAGGTTTATCGTAATGTTACATACATTAATCTTTGATTTCATTAATCATTTTTCAGTGTGGTTTGTTAATGTGTTTTGCACTTATAGGCCACCGTACCGAGAGTCGCAACTGTCACGGAGGAATTAGTTATCGAGATTCATTGTTTAGATGACTACAAAGCAAACATGACCTGAGATTGTTTAAAACTAAAGGTCACAAAAAAGTGCCAGTTTACTGGGGTTTAACAGCCCTATCGCGATCGGCGTTCAGGTGTTATAACGTTTACCTCTGAACAGCTGATAGAGTCCGGGGACGATGATGATGGCCATGGCGAGAAGTTTACTGAACGTGAGGAAGATCTGCAGCCTGGCTGTCCAGCTCACACTCATACTGTTAATATACATGACTGTAGCTGAAAGACATGAGTCAGATTAAATCACTGATCTCTTACAAACATCTCACAGGAAAGGACTCTTTTCTAACTTCCTGTTTATACTGATTTTTAGATACTTCAAAACCGCCCAGTGTATAACTATCTCAAAGAATAAGACAGTACCTTTACAGATTTTTTTTTTTTTAATTCTCTAGAAATAAAGATTTATAAAATGAATTAAATCTACAGTATGATTAGAAGAGTTAACCACTTCAGCGAGGTAATAATACATGATTATAATGTGTTGACTTACTGAGTCCAATTGCTGTAGCGAGCTTGATTCCGAACTCAGGCACGCCACACGGCATAAAAATCGGCTCCAAAACATATCGGCCAAACGCCAGAGAAATCACAGCCATTCCTGCAGGCCTGGAAGAAGAAAAAGAAAGCGTCTGTTAAGTGCAGGTGCACAGATTTATCTATGTGTTGAGGTTTAGGCAGAACAGAACGTTCACTTTTAAACATTATTTTTATCTGAAGCAGGAACAGTTAGAGGCTACATATCGTGGAAAAGCTGTATATCATGGATATGGCTTGCTTCCGAAATAAAATAATTTGATACAGTATAATGTGTTAAAATTAATTTAAAAAAAAATTAAATACTGCTGCAAGACATACAGACCATATTTGGAATGGTTGTGATGTTACTACCATATATATATATATATATATATATATATATATATATATATATATATATATATATATATAAGAAGTAACTGTATCTGAATATTCTTCCAAAGGATCCCAATAACAGAAAACATGTGGCTAAATTTGTTGACTATTTTAGGCTTAACAGTTTGCTCAATACATTTAACCCCAAACTGTTTTTTTTATTATTTTTTTTAATTAATTTATTTTTTTAAGGAGCTGTGAAAGAATTAAGACTTCATGACAGCTCATTCTCAAGTATATTGAGCTTCACATCAAACCCGCAACCCTGAAGTAATCAATTTCATCTTAATGTTTCATCTGTTAAAGAATATCCAACATGAACGCTGATTAGCAGGCAGCTTTTTCTGGGCTTTGGACATACGTACTACTAGCCATGTGTAATATTAAATAGTCATGACATGATAACTAAAACTAAGGTCAACGATGCTTTTATTTTGTCTACAAAAATACAATATTTGTTTGTTATTTATGTAATTAATGTTCCTATATTGTATATGTGTATATTTATTATAATTTATAACTATTTATAATTTACTTCTGTAATTATTTAAAAATTCTGTGCAAAATTAGAACGTTACGATTTTAAAAATTGGGCGCAAAATGTAAATCTAATCAGCTGCTTCCAATTATACTTTCTAACGGTCATAAAAATATTGACAATTGTGGATTGTGGCATAATTGATCACAATATCAGTATTATATTGTCACATTGTCTACATTTCAACAGCTTTGCACTAGCTAACAGCGCCATCCTGCTAGAGACGGATAAATCTATCACCTTTGCAGTGTTAGTCTAATTTTTGGCTAGCTAAATTTCAGGAGTTTGTAACCCTGTATATGTTGGTAGCAATGTTTTTTTGGTTGTTAATTGTCTTTTTTATCCTATACACTACCAAACGTCCTTTGTAATTAATTGCAAGGCTGGGAGGAAGGTGTTGTGGTTGTAAGTGACTATATTATTTAGGTAGACAACTAAATGTTTAAAGATAAGATAATAATGTTACATAAAATGTTAAATACAGCTAAAAGGCCTGTACTAATTGTCATTAGTACAACAGTCATACTAAACAACAGTCATGCACGTTTTGTTTTAGAAGAACTCGAATTCAGGGATTTCCAACAGTTCATGCGAGGTCAGACAGTTAGAAAGTCCCTGCATCAGTTAGTCTTAAAGGCACAGTCACAACAACAGACAGGCTGGTAGAAAATGGTCATGTAATGAATGTTGTGTGTTTTTGGCATTAAAAAAAAAATCATTGTGTAAAATAAAGACAAAATGGCAAAATACAACATGAGCCTATTATGGGCTGCAAGATTTGGTCAGAGAGACCAACAGTGGCTGTCAGTTAGTGCTGGGATTTGAACTCATAACCTTCTAGTCACTATAACCTTAACGTCTGAGCTGTTTGTGAAATGCCTATATTCCCAATGAGGAACAGCTTTCTGTCTGGTGTTTTTGGTGTATTCCAGTCAGGTAATAGCAGGAAGTAGCTCTAGACCTAGTAATTTCCACTGTAGTTGATAGTTAATTAGTTACAAGTAATAAACCTGAAACTCAATGAAGATACACTAATTTTACTATGTGTACGGATGCAATAATTTATAATCTGGAAACAGCGTATCCATAAAGTGTATCTGATTGCATTTCCATTTTCAGATGCACTTCAAATAGCACGGCATGACGTAGCACATTTAATTATTTCTTAAGGTGACACATTTATAAAAGCCGTACCGTTTCCATTGTTGCACTGCATATTTTACAGCCCTGTAGGCTTCTGCGGTACGTGTTAAGAATACATCTGCGACTGGAACTTCACTTTATTTTCCAAGCCACGCTTCCAAACCCAGCAGCGAGTACAAATTATTTCATAAAACTGTTTACAGGGTTTAATACACTGCAGTTTGAATGCAAAACCATTACTGTTGTGCTACAGGCTATTCAGCACCTTTAGAACACAGCTGCTGTGAAAATACAATACGCCAGAATCAAAGAATCACATGTCATGCTTATTGATTTGCAGAATTTATAATGTAAGACTTTTCAGGATTTGTTAACCAACCACGGATTCGATAAAAACATTTAAGAGATGTTTGAAAAATGTGCCAGATCTGTTCACTGTGTGATCTCGCACGAATGCAAACTGCATTGTTTCCCATCACGCGTTAACCGTGATGCAGAATAAGACATAATTGTGTAGAATAAAAGGTGATAATTGGCGCTGTTCACAATTTTGGCTTCTGAGTATGAAGGCAAAGCGGTGTGAAAAGCTCCAATTATCTGTTATTCTCCTGTTTTTATATAATGTACAATTCTCACACACACACAAAGCCCTGCAGGAGTTTCAGTTCTCAAAAATAAAATAAAATATAAAAAAAGGAGTGTTTTAACAATTGTGAGAAGTCGGTAAATCCTCAAAAGCCTGTAAGATTTGTGAAAAGACCTTAATTGTGCTCAGGTGTTTCTATCAATCCAGAGTGGCTCTGACCTGTTATTTAAAAGTTTATAAAAACACACCTTTTTTTTCCGTGGTTCTGTTCTTTACAATATGGTGTGATCAAAGGAGACATGAACGAAGCTTAGAAGAATAGCTGTAGAAGCTCATAAAAAGGGAATTTCTTTTAAAAAACAATTTCAAAAGACCTTTTTAGTGCACAATCCCACTTTATATGAAGTGTTACTAAAGATGGAGCTCTGATGAAACTACTGAGTGTACTGACTGTATATTATATTATATTATAGATCTACTATAACCATAACTACACGTGGTGTGAACATTATCTAAAGAGTTAGACTATAATAGCAGGACATTCTCTATCTGGCTCAGAGTCGCTGTGAACTTCTGGTTTTATACAAACACTTCTCATTCTACAGGTGAAGAGTTATTTTTACAATCTTCAGCTGCCCAGTCTGTGCCGTCAGATTCCTGTTCTTGGCTGACAGGAGTGGAACCCGATGTGGACGACTGCTGTTGTAGCTCATCCACTTCAAGATTCAGTGTTGAGATGCTTTTCTGCTCAACACAGTTGTACAGAGTGATTATTTGAGTTACTGTAGCCTTCCTGTCAGCTCCCACCAGTCCTCTGAACTCTCTCGTTAACAAGACGTTTCCACTATCAGAACAGATGCTCACTGGAGGTTTTATTATTATTATTATTATTATTATTATTATTATTTTACACACCATTCCCTGTAAAGGCTGTTCTGTTTGAAAATCCCAGGAGATCAATAATTTCTGAAATACTCAAACCAGCCCGTCACTGAGATGACATTTTTTTCCCCATTCTGTGTGTGAAGCTCTTGACATTTATCTGCATGATGTTATGCATGGGGCTGCTGTCACATGATTGGCTGATTGGGTAATCACATTCACAGGTGTTCCTATTAAAGTGGTTAGTGAATGTAAATATAGACTTATTTCTGAACTGAACAAGTTTTATGGCTTTTCTTTGGTAAAGATATTAGTTTCAGGCTTGGGTTAGAGCAGGAACTGAATCCCACTGCTATTTAATCAACGTCAGTGTGAGCCTACCATTGCCTGAGTTTAATTTATTTTCATTAATTTCCTAACTTCAGTCCTGTACCGTATTACGCTAATTAGATTTTGTTAAGGAGGAGAGGCTATTCGTGGCTTTGTTCTGGATGGAATCCAATGCCTATAAACACTGCAGCCTTACCAGTTTTAAAAATCATTTTGATGGTAAAATATTGTATAATTTTGATTTGAGGTGTATTTAAAATCAGTCAGTAATTGAATATGTAAGGAATAAAACACTTCAGGATGTACAGCGAGAGTTACTGTTAGCACCCTGGAGTTGATTATTTTCCTATACCAGTATGTCCTTTGTGTTTTATCCCTCTTACACCACATCATTTCACCAACAAATACTTTTTTTTAGAATGAAAGATTCTACTTTTTATCCATTTTATGTATAATTGATATGTTATCGTTTATGTTATAGCAGCTGTAAGAACAAGACAAAAGACTAAAAATAAGACAGCTTTTCATGTTACTGAGAAACCTCAAAGCATAAACTCCTCTGTCCTGAAGATGGCGGAAAACTCAAACTAGCATCTTTACCTCTGACTGTTACAAAGTGCTGACACTGGAGACTCCTTCCAGAAATGTTAAATAAACATCTCCTCACCATATCAATCATAAGACTTTGTTTAGAATCTGATTATGTGGCGCGTCCACTCTCCAAGTCCCTGTGCAGATTGAACGGTCACATCAGATTAGTCCGGATGTTCTTGGTAAGACTCTGGATCCCACACACATTTCAGACAGGTTCACACACCAGTTATTCATTAAAATGGTATAAGTGGTATCAAAGGAAGCTGTAGTGTGTGTGTGTGTGTGTGTGTGTGTTAGCTGGTGATCCTGTGTGTGAGAGCTTCATGTAGGAAGATCAGCAGGAAATCCTCTTTACTGTTCGGACCCTGAGCAGAATTTACTGTATTTGCTCCAGAGCTTCTAACATAAGCCTCTTCATTTCAGCAGCTCAGCCACACGGCAAGAGTCTGTGTGTGTGTGTGTGTATGTGTGTGTGTGTTCTCAGCTATGGCATCAGAATGGATAGTGAAAGACACTTTACTGACCGTATAGCAATGATGTCCACCCATAATCGTATGAAAGCCATCTGCGGGCCGAACGCCTCCAGAACGTAGGTATAGTGACCACCGGACTTCTTAATGCAGGTTCCCAACTCAGCATAGGACAGAGCACCTGAGACACACACACACACACACACACACACACACATACACACAAACAGAGGGATAGAGGGTGAGAAAGAGCAATGTGGACTGTATATGCTAACAAGAACATGGTGTGTTTGTGTGTGTATTGTGAGTGTGTCTACTATGTGTGTATAGACTGTGTGTTTATGGTGCATGTATAATGTATGTGTGTATATATTGTATGTATGGTGTATGGAGTGTGTATGTATAGGCAGTATATCTGTGTATGGTATGTGTATGGTGTTTGTATAGTGAGTGACTACAATGTGTGTGTATAGATATTGTGCGTGTGTGTGTGTGTGTATATAGACTGTTAGTGTGTGTG
Organism: Pangasianodon hypophthalmus; assembly: GCF_027358585.1. NCBI lineage: Eukaryota > Metazoa > Chordata > Actinopteri > Siluriformes > Pangasiidae > Pangasianodon > Pangasianodon hypophthalmus. Next base: position 3,039,486 of record NC_069716.1, read on the forward strand.
TGTGTACGGTGTGTGCATAGACTGTGTGTTTCTGGCACATGTATAATGTATGTATAATGTATGTGTGTGTATATATTGTATGTATGGTGTATGTATGGTGTATGGTGTTTGTATAATGTATATGTATAGACTGTGTGTGTGTGTGTGTGTGTACGGTGTGTATATAGGCTGTGTGTGAGAACTAGGATGTTGTTTCTGCAGTGTGTTGTTAGTAAATTCGGACGAGAGCTTCAGCCAGACTGGCAGCTTTAAATTCCTCGGCTCCTCAAAGCCTGCAGCAGCGACACACAAAAGAGTGCTGACAAGTGTGTAATGACTCCTGACACACACACGAGTACACATACTGTTAAACAATGCTCCTCTGTCACACACACACAACTATACACACCGTTAAACAATGCTCCTCTGATACACACATGAGTTCAGACCTCATACACAGCCATCAAGCTCGAGTGGCTTGCTTCTGCTGTGAAAATAAGTGCCAAGACAATATAGATCTCTTTCTTTCTCTCTCTCTCTCTCTCTCTCTCACACACACACACACACACACACACACACGCACACACACGCACAACCTTGGTCCCTCCATTCCCAGACTACAACAGATTTAAAGCTTACAATGATTTTTCTTTTGTGCTCTTTCACATAATCACACACTGCTGTGTATTTGTGCTGCCTTCACTTTCACCTGCGTTACAAATGGATTCAAAATAATTACTAATAATTAGCGTTTGTCCCTGCTCCTGGTGTGCTAATGGGTCAAACAGACAATTAAGTTGCTTGGGGAAGCAAAATAATGAGTAATTGACACTAAACAAAATTACTAGAAAATATAAAGGCAAACAATTATGCAGGTTATTACAGTTAATGCTTTCTGGTTAGCATGCGAGCATTAAATTTTGCTCTCCAAAATATATCCAGTCTCATGATGATTCATCATATTTATTTCACTTTAAGAAAAGGCCCTAAGTGACATTCTGCTGTGTCATGTTAAAGGAAAACAATCGACAATGAGTTGGCGTGAAGTGGAGTTACTGTTACAACCCCAAAGTTTATTACTTTCCTGTAACAGGATGTCCAGAAGTGGTTTATTCCGCTTATATCACAGCGATTTCTCAAAAACCTGGATTTTTTATATTTATTAAAGAACAACACATGGTACAAACTGTGTTAAAGTGTCCAGTAGGATTGCATATGGGTGTGTGTCTATGTGTCTACTGGTAGCACCTAAAGAAAATATTTCAGGAAAAAAAATAAATCATGAAATATAACATCATTCTTGGCTCCACTCACAAATTACCTGTTGCAACACTACCAGAACAGACGCCTCTACACACTTGTACATGTGTTGTACATACTTCCTAATCTCGGCTGAAAATGATTTTATTTTATGTAAATATTGCTGTTCTATTGGACATGTCAAAACTTGAACAAGGAAATGTTTCAACAAGAGTTCTCATGAGCAATTTTATTACATGAAAAAAGTAACCAGATTTTTTTTAACTGTGCAGGTCTTGTGTAATGATGCGTTTTGCTCTGTTAATATAATAGGTTGCATTAAAATAGTTTAGGAGATGATTAGAGCGAGGAGAGGTGTTGAATTCTGAGAGTATAATATATACAGTATAATTGATTCATTTGTCTTCTTTATCCAGGTCAGGGTTGCACTAGTTCCAGAGTGTATCCCGGGAGCGCTGGTTGCAAGGTGGGAATTCACCCTGGATGGGATGCCAGTCCATTGCTGGGCACCATGCACACATTTAACACACTCATTCACACCTAGAGGCAATTAAAAATAGCTAACTCACATACTAGCACATTATTAGGAAGTTGGAGGAAACCAGAGGACCTGGAGGAAACCCACATGGACATGAGGAGAACATGCAAAACTCCACAGCTCCACACAGATACGAACCAGGATCGAACCATGGAGCTGCGGGGGGGGCAACTCTTTCTACATTTTATCAACAAATGTAATGCATCATCATCCTGAATTTGCAGTTTTTATGCAGATGTGAAACACAGGACTGATTAAGGCCATGTCTGCTCACTGTGTGTTCCAAGCTCAAGGCCTCTTCATATCAGGAAGAGTTTCAGACAAACAAAGAAACTGTCAAACTGGGGCAAACAAGGGAAGTAAAAAATGGGAGCCTGTCCCTTTAAGAGCACCTGGTTCTCTCCCAGCATGTACAGCAGAATGTGCCGCTAAGCTAATGAATGGCTGAGGCAACTCAACTACTTCCGCACTGTGAACCACACACATACGCACACATCACACACACCCCCAACGAGCAACATGTGGCCAAGAGCTTTTCCTGCTTGAGCAATAATGTTCTCTATAAACAAAGGTTCTCAGTCAAGACGTGTGTAGATGAATAATGTTTGAATCAGCAACATGTGTGTGTGTGTGCGTGTGTGTTTGCTTTCCACTCACCAAATAACGACAGAATCCCACAAGCCACCCATATCACCAGGGACATTCCTACGCTGCCCGAGTTCTGTAGGATGCCTTTGGGTGAGATGAAGATTCCAGCACCAATGATGGTTCCTATGATGATGGAGATCCCACGCAGCAGCGTGACCTTCTTCTTTAACTGAACTTTTCCTCCATTCTGGTCCTTTGTTACTGTGGAACTGTTTTCTTGCGTACCCCCAAGATCCTGAGCCTTTCTTTTGGCCATGTTAATATAAGAACTCACACTCTCTCTCTCACACACACACACACTCACTCACACACACACACTCACACACACTCAGAGTCAGTGGAAGTGAAGCCGGCCGGCTTTTTTATAGTCGTCACAGCCGGGTTGCTGTGACAGGAACTAGGTGTTCCCACAGTGCAAAGCAAACTTCTGATACGCTGCCTGCAGTCCAAATAATTCCCTCCTGAATAGTTAACAAGCCACCCTGACCCCGCCCCATTTTTATGGTCACAATCCTCCCCTTTTTCTTTTTTTTTTACTCTTCCTTTAAACTAGCAGCAGTGAGGACTGTTAAAGGGGAAGGGCTTACAGCCCAGTGGAGTTGAAAAACGTCTGAGTCATGATGCAACAGCTAAACCAGATGATGTCAGACAGCTGAGGAAAGAACTGTTTCATTCCTTCCCTCTGCTCTTTATTAGCTTTCATCTCTGTTTCTCTTTATTTCACTCTCTCTCTCTATCTGTCTCGCTCTCTCATCCTGTCTCACTCTGTCTTCAACTCACTGCTTGCAGATGTGCCCTGATTACAAAGCTGCTGATTTGAGTATGGGCCTGAGGGTGAATTCTTTTGCCTTTTTTTACAGAAAGACTTGTTTTAGGCAAAAAAAAAAAAAATGATTTAGCATGAACTGTGGTATCAAATCATTTTTTGTCTACATTTATCAAGAGCAGTTCATTCATTATGGTAGCACTTTCTGTGAAGCCCATATTCATAAATAATTCATAACATTATAACTTCAAGTTACAAAAAAAAAAAAAAAAAAGAAATGCACCTGGTCCTGTTAGTGAGAAACCAGAAATGTCTGGACTGTTACAAATCAGTGACCCTGGAGACTCTTTCCATTAATGTTACAAAGCCAAAGTATGGCTGTATATGTGTTTGAACACAACATTGCTGAAGAAAGTAATTAAGAAGTAAACAATGAATTATGCAATATTACATCATTCTTGGCTCCACCCACAACTAATACAATGTTGCAACACGACGGCTAACGTCAACAAAAAGGAGACCTCTACAGACTGAATCGCACATCCTTCCTCATTTCGGCTCAAAGTGATACTTATCTAAATATTGACTTTTTTGACGACTCATCAAAGCTTCAACAAGGATGTGTTTCTGAGTCAGCTCCAGTCACAATGACTATGCAGAAATATCAAGTGTCTGCCATTTCTTTGAAACTAAGTATAGAAATAAATAATATTAACAGTTATGTAACACACTCATGTGGAGTATTCGAGAGAGAAACTGCCAAACTTCCAGGGATCTGGTTCTGTGATTTTTCTACTCCCACATAGGTTGTTTTTGGTTCCTTCTCAGAAACCCCAGAAAATCACAAAGACTGAACATTCTTGGAGTTCCTAGAACCATAACATTTAGAAAACGTTGCGCTAAAGCTAAAATTGTATTCTGGATAATGATACTAAAAAGCAGGGCACTTCAATGAGTTAAAATCCATACCGGCCCCAGTGACCTAGAGCTCCACAGAAGCTCCAATGGACTACAACCACATAGTTGCCCCAGTAAGCTAGAATGTCATAGAGGCTCTTATGAATGAGAACCCCAGAGATGCAACAATGAGCTAGAATCCCATAGAAGCTCCAATGAACTGGAACCCCACAGAAGTGCCCAAGAACTACAATCACATAGTCACTCTAATGAATTCCTAGTTCTTATGAACGAGAACCCCAGAGAGCACCAATGAATTAGAATGCCATAAAAGCTTCAGGGAACTAGAACCCTGTAGAACCTCTACTGGCTTCCATTTGTACCTAACACCTGACTCTATAATTAGTTATAGTTACACTATAGTAGCTACAACTTTGCTTATAACTTCACACGTTAGTATGAAGTACTAAGAAATCGCCATTGTTTGTTAGAATTCCTCTCAATTTTACATAAAATAATTTTTAGTGGTTCTACCGTTCTACTTCAAAATGAGTGACGACCTTACATTTAATCCATCATGCATTAATTATGGAGTCACTCTCACTTTAATAGCAGTGGCTACTGAGAAGTTGTGTTGTGTAAAAGCTCCTGTTTAAGCCTCAAAGATATAATAAGTGGGTTAGAGGGAGCGCAAAAAAATCTATTACACTGGCAGTTAAATACTTCACAGGGTGTTTTTATGCACCGTTTAAATAATAAAGTGATTCTTTTCTATATGCTTAGTAATTTATTTCATATTGGACTTCCATTAATATTAATGCTTTATCCAATTTTTTTAATAATTGGATGGTGTTTGGCAATGATAAATAACAGGAAGTGCAATAATAAATAAAGAGATCACATATACAAATAACCTATCTACAAACTGACTGTTTAAGTGTGGAAAATTCAGAGCTTAAATTGCAGAAATAAGAACAAGCAGCGGAAAAATATAATGAGAGATGTGTTTCTCACTGAACAAGGTTTGTGTCTCCTTCATTTAGAAACACACATTAAGGAAAGTAGAGCTTCTCGTCCCTGAGCTACTGCTCCAAAATGCACTTCCTTTGCCAAACTCTTCACCAATTTCCTGTGATCAAAGGCGAGAACGTGCTCGCGCACAGGACCTCTCCAAAGACCGTCTGCTGCCCTGCCTGATGAAATTCTAGGAAATAAAAAGGGAAGGTCTTTAGCTTCTCCAGTCTGGACCACAACACCACCAAAAGCAGCATGATTCACCCGTCATACCCAGATGACTCAAAAATCATAAGATTATCATTTGTTTTTCGTTCAAATATAATAAACATGTCCCGTCTGTCGCATTAGATAATATGGTGTGTTGGACACTAAACTGCAAGACGCTAAAGCACTGTGGGATACGACTTTGAGAATGCTACTATTCAATTTATATGCTAATATACACAGGGTGGCCAGTTTATTATCTACTGTATCTACATAACTACCTACACTTCCTATTTTCTCTTTCCAAGGGTGAAAAAAGTGCTGAGAAATTACATTTAAGTTTGGAAAATGTGTCAAATTCGTAAATATCCAGTCAAAAATAAACTCAAGAGAAAGTTAAAACATTGCACTCATGTAGTAAAAATAAAATGTAAATGTTTTAATTGATGAATTTAAGCTAATCCCATATTTTCTTAACGTGAAAAGTAACTTTTTCATTTTAAAGCAACTAAGCACGTTGTCAGTCGGCAGAGATGGAGATGCACATGCAGCCAGGTTTTATTGCAACAGGTGAATAAATACAAAACCAACATCAAACAACAGGTTTGGGTCAGGCAATTGACAAACAGACTTTCAAAGGCAGAATCATAAAACAAATGCACAAGAACAAGATCAAAACCAGAGGGCCGGCACAAAATACAAAGGCTTAGTATCATTATGAGCAAACTCAGAATGAGACATCACATCCAGGTTATTTATAGCAATGTGTGTGATCGGTAATCAGAGGAGTGTGTGCATGATGTTGAATGAATGTTGTGATGCTGTGATGGACTCTGGGAATCAAAGTCTTTGGCCGAATCCAGCGTTGAAATGACAGCCATTTTCTCCAAAAACATCATTCAGTCTCCACAAGTTTGCTATTCATACGCATGACTTACGCTACACAGTTCGCTGATCAGTTACTGAGAAGTTAAATAGTCTGTAAATAACTAATAGTAACCATTAGCTAGAACTTGACTGGAATCTATGCTAATCTAACCTGGAATTAGCAAAGGAAACAGGCTAACTTAGGTAAATATAGCTAGTTAATGTGAGCAAATTAGCTAAACTTACCTTAACACATTTCTTCAAGGAAGATGGAGTTCGTGCCTTCTAGGGAAGTAAAGGAGCCACTACATTTTTCTTTTTTAAGTCTTTGCTTACTCCAGCATATTGAAACATTTTATGGAGGTAGGGCCTGGATGTTCATCCACAAGTTCTACACGGCAGTATGGTGGCTTATATTCAGACAGATACAGTAGCATTTTCACGAGTGGTTATCAAACCTCCGGACACTACTATATACAATATGGCAAAAAGTGCCAAAAGTATGTGGACACCTGAACATCACACCCAAATTTGGAACTAATACCCCAAACCTGTTCCAGCATGACAATGCCCCTGTATATAAAGCAAGCTCCTTGAGGATATGATTTGCCAAGGTTGGTGTAGAAGAACTCGAGTGTCCTGCACAGAGCCCTGACATCGACCCCACTGAACACCTTTGGGATGAACTAGGATGCTGACTAGCGCTCCAGGCCTCCTCACCCAACATCAGCACCTTACCTCACTAATGATCTTGTGGGTGAATGAACAAAAATCCCCACAGCCATGCTCTAAAATATAGTGGAAAGCCTTCCCAGAACAGTGGAGCTTATTATGACAGCAAAGGGGAATAAATCTAGAAAGGGATGTTCAAAAAGCACATATGGGTGTGATGGTCAGGTGTGAACAAACTTTTGGCCATATAGAGTATATGTCATGCATACTGTATATGTCTCTGGTTACTATGTATTACAGATAGTAAATTTTAGATAACTAAGTAGGAATGATGACAACATTTTTTGAGCATTTTTCATAGTCCTTGAAGATTAGATCCTGGACTCTGTGTACTGCTGACATCATTGTTCGCCATATCATTGTTCACTCCTAGAATACCTCCTTGATCTATGACCTCAATCACAGCAACAGAGTCAGTGCGTGATTATGGCAACCTTCAAGAATGTGAGCTCGGCTCCACTCCCACAATGTATAGTTGTAAAAAATATAAGGGCTTACATCACCAACATGTCAATCATTTAAAGCTTTTTTGTTAAATATAGAAACGCTTTACTGTATACTTGTAGAAGCTGAATAAAGATCGACTCTGGATTTGAAGCGATAATAAGTGCAACATGAAATGGTCACTGAATTGCTTCCTTTTCTCCTGAGCTCTTATTCTCCCACTGCAGGATCCATAATGGCCTTTGCTCCACAGGCTGAGACCTGTTTATTGATCGAGGGCCTCAGGGGTCTACAGTGACTCCACGGTTAATGTGTTATTTTCACCACGTTCAATACACAACTGTGTGCTTACCTGACTGTGACTAATAGAGCTAAGAGCTGCTGCTAGCTCAAATAAGACTTGACATGATGCTATCAATAGCCACAGATGTAGCTGTATTAGCGATAAATACATTCAAGGCTTCCTCAAGGGGTATTTGGATGGTTAATAGTTCTAACTTTCAAAAGGTTCTACTTTGACCGTTTCTGAAAAGGAAATCCTCTGCCATATGGGTTCATCGAGAGGGCCAAATTGAAGACTAAAGCCCAGACTCTTCTTACCGGTGGTGCTGTGATGGTGGAATAAAACACCTAGCTTTTCTCTCAACTTTCAAAAACCTCTGAAGTCATAGAAGAGAGAAACAAACCTCTGAAGGCTCTTAGGGGAACACCAGAACATCAGCACTAAAACCCTGGGAGCTCTCTTTTGTGTGTACATCTATCCAGCTGTCCCGGCCCTTTTATCCATGTGAACGTACCTTGTTGTTACTGGTACTATTATATGTCTGGGGAAACTTTTCACACAGTGAAATTTTGACATTTTCTGCTATATGACATCCTGAAAATGACATGTTTTCCTGAACCAAAATGGGTGCTTCGTTTGGACATTTCACAACCACATGTAATACCGCCTTTTAAAGTCTGTTTTGTAGCATTTTAAAGTTTGTTTACCTTCAGAAGTAAAAAGGCAAAACATCGAGTTTAAGAATTTAGATTTGAATATTTCACACAATCACTAAAAGACACAGATTGTCTAAAACTAACTGTTATGTAATAAGGAAGGAATGATCCATGATGGACTGTTTTTAAAATGTTTTCTTTATTAAAGAATGACACATCATGCCATCATGTTTTTAAAGATTTATAATTAACTCTCTTGTTGTGGAAGACACGAGAAACAAGTTAGCAGTCGTTCCCTCACTGGCTTCTTTTTTTCTCTTTAATAAGACACAAAAAATGTAGCTGAACACTTCCTGAATAGTATGGAATACTTCCTGACCATTACAAAGCACTGACACTGGCGTGACCTCTGACAGGAAGTCTACAGTAACCTTAAATAACCACTCTTTACAACGGCGGTGAGAAGAAAAGCATCTCAGAATGTGCAACACAGTGAACCTTGAGGCAGATGAGAATCCTCAGATTCCTGTTGGCACCTGACAGGAGAGAAACCCAGAAAAAAAAATCTCATGGTTCGATGTGTTGTGTGTTCTGAGATGCTTTTCTGCTCACCACGGTTGTAAAGAGCAGTTATTTGAGATGCTGTAGTCTTCCTGTCAGCTCAAACCAGTCTGGCTGTTCTCCTTTGACCTCTCATCGACAAGGCTTTTTCGCCTGCAGAACTGATTCTTTTCAGGATTCACGATTAAAATATTCTTCTTTCTTTCTTTTTACGTACAGTGAAGGTATTTTTAAATCTTCGCCACTCTTCACTCTTATTGTTCCTCTTCTTCCGGAGAGCTGTCTTCATCCTGCCTAAAGACTTCATCTTCCCTGTCAGAGTGTTTGCTAAGAAAAGTGTGTGGACTGACAGGAGAAGAGCAACAGGCACTAAATGAGTGAATTACGCAGGTCTAATGGGATGAAAAAGCTTTTAGAGTATCTCTGAGTTGGGCTGGAGAGCTCCACACATACACACACTCTGCCACTGTCGGTTAGCGTGAGCGCTATATGATTACTGCGGGAAAGAATCCGAGTAAGTGGCTCTATGAACTGTCATTTACTTTCCCGGGTAGTGGGGTGTCACAGGCCATGTAATAACTCATAAAATGTAACGTGTTGGAGACCAACATGTTGCTCAGGTCTAAAAGGCTGACTGCCTATTACACTATCAGTTTCCATCAGGAGAAGGATTATTACTTTTCCGAAGTGAAATAAGATATAGATTTTTTTTCTTCATTTGGGATGAGATGGTCTGCATCTAATGCACCAATCTACAATTCGTACAAGATTCTAAAGATCCCAATCCTAATCCTAACATCCTGTATATTTAATAAACTCATTAACATTCTTTCTTTCTTTTGCACTTCCACACAACTGCCTAGCAACCAGCAGGAGCACCTTAGCAACCTCCTCACAGTCATCTTTATAACCACCTGGAATACTACAGCATCTCCCTAGTAACGACCTCTAATACCACAGAAGGACCCTAGCAACCACCTGGAACACCTTAGTAACCTTCGTGCAACACCCTAACACCCTTTCTTTTGACCTTTCTTTCTTTTCAACTTTCTTTTTTTCAGCTCTTTCCAAACGCTGTTTATTTTCCTTTAGCAACTGCGAGTCAAGTTTCTCTCGGTCGCTAGCTTGCTTCTGAATGAGGGCGATCTCGGAGCCAGTACGTTGCTCTGGGTGCCGCTGGATTTCAGACAACCCTTCTCCATGCTTGGTGATCAAGAGCGACATTGCTGGCTTTTTTCACGTTTAGTATCTTATGTCTTCTTTGGTTCCACTGTGTGGGCCGCTGCCTCCAGAGAAATCTGTATAGTAGCCAGCTGATGTTCATGTCTGAGCCTGATGGTCTTGTTTTGAGGTTGATTCCTGGATGAGTATAAATACAAAAAAGCAATACAATAAAAAAACATTGCTAAATTGCTGTGGTATAAGATGAATAAAACACATTAGAATGTGCTGTTATAGAAATATAATTAATTTAGAGTTTGTAATAGTAACTCCGCTTCATCACATAACCTTGTTACTGAATATTTTCCATTACATGAATGTCCATGAGTGTTTTATTTCACAGCATGTTTGAAATTGCAGTCTGTGTGAACCTGGTGATAACCATCACAATGCAGCTTTATCGTTACCACCATCTACTATCTATACATCTGCTTTGATAAATATGGATAAGACATTTTGTGCTTTGCGATTATCTTTATGGCTCCGCAGTTCCTGGCGAGATCTTTGAGAGATCTCAGATATCCTGTGTTAAGCCTGAGCACTAGTGAAGCCTCAGCGTACAAGTTTTGTCTTGTAATTAAATGTACGCATTTCAAATTCATATGAATGTGAAGATCTGTATAGTTTTGGCTTTCTTGAGTTTTGCTGAATCCTGATGGCACACGAGATGTTCAGCAAGTTATTTGTCATTTGTCAGGGAAAATGATGTTCTCTGTGCATGAAATATGAGCGCCGAACAGCACTGCACGCATGAGAAGGGTGAAAAATCAAGGGAATATCTATATCTATATAGATGAGGCGCAGTGAGAAAACTTTCACCAGTCATCGATCAGCGTTTCTACAGAAATCTTTAAGGTCAACTCACGCGTGACAAATTGCTCAAACTTTATTTTCCTTTCTTACCAAGCACTGAGATGGAGCTATGTCATGACCTTCCAGATAAGGTTCGGGAAGGTTGCTATTTTCAGATAAGGTTCAGGAAGTTGAACATACTTTGAGTCGTTATACGCAATGAGTTTAACAATCTACACAGTTTTGTATGTTTCTTTGAAGCAAAAAGCAAAAAAAAAATCCTTCCATAGATAGCTGAAATGTTCATTGTGTCATTTGGGCTTTTAATGGAGATAAAGAAAGATGATAAGTTTTGCCTCAGTCCTTTAGTTGTTATCACATACATCACTCTGATACAATGCAAGCATCTACTAGGTTAGAAGCTGGTTTGAACTTATTGTTACCTGATCAGGAACAAGAGAGTGTTAGTATCTAGCTAGCGTACTTGTTAGCGTCTTAATTTTAATTTTCTTTGACTCTTTCAAAGAGTTAAACGGAGACATTTCTTTCATGAAAGACGTTATCCTAGCTAGCTCTTAGCATTGTGTCTATGGACCTACTTTTTCGCTAGCTACTGTAAATGTAACACTAGCTAGCTGTACACTAACTTCTATATGCAAACTTGTGCTTTGTTGTCATAATGAGATTTGTTATTAACTGTAGCTTTGTTTAATTCAGTCTCCATTACACCTTAAGTAGATCTCTACCAGTTTAATATATGAGGCTAACATTTTACAGTGTTGACTTAATGAGTGTAGCTCAAATTGTGTTCAAATGATGTAGCTAAACAATCTGGCTAGCACTGGTTCGCGTTATTCTAACTAGTTAATCCAGTTAGCAATATACACATAGCTAAATACACAGATCGTGTATAATATGATAATAACAGTTTTTTTGTTGTTGTTAATCTGTTTAGCAAATGTTAAACAAAATTATGTTGTTTTAAGTTTTAAAAGAGATTTTTTTAATTTTATTTTAGGATTAGCTTGTGACTGAGAACTATTGTGGAGCATACAGCAACAAATTCAAAGCTGACAAACATTTCGAGGGTAATGTATTACATTAAAATTTCCATTATTTAATACATTAGTTAAGATGAACAAACTAGAAAAGTCAGCATTAATGCATCATGAGTAACATTAATGAAGTATAAAAGTAATCTCCTTCATTAACTAATGTTCACATCATCAATGAGTGCAATTAATTTCAACCTTAATGAACATGTTGGCGGTTGTTAATTAGCAAAATCCAGAACTGACACTGAAGCAAGTCTCAATATTTCCAATACCTGGAGACCTGAGCATTTAGGAACATGCTGTCATTTTTTTTTTTTTTTTTTTTTTTTTTGCTATTTTATGTGGATTTTTAGTTATGGATTAAACAGACAGTCAATAAAAGGTTGTTTTGTTCAAATTAAAACTAACATAATATGTGTTAAGTTGTGCTGTACTTTGTTAACATTACTGATTAATGTTTAATAATTCACCAGATAATGTTAGTTAAGGGAACGTTGATGTGAAGTACTAATTAGTTTATATATTTCAGAAATACACTTCAGTTTAAGGGATGTGACAACATGTTGTAGAAATAAATGCCTAATCTTCTGTATCAATGCATCACTACAGATTCCTAATAAAAGTGTCGTTACAGTCTCAAGAGCAAGTCAAGATTTCTGCTGTCTTGTCAATTAAAATGCATTAGAATGCAGATCCTTGAGCGTAACACTGTGAATGGCTTTTAGAAATTATAATTTCACTTTAATTTGAGCCGCTGGGAGGTGATTTAATGAAAGCATGCAGACTGCAGAAATAGGTTCGGAGGTGCGCTGATATTATTAATATCCTCTGGTCTTCTGGTGCGTGTGCTTCCCATCACATCCAGTTAGAGCTCTGTTTTAAAAGAGACGCTGCTAAAGAAAAAAACCGGAGAAGTGGTGTGAGTAATTGACCAGAGCCTGGAGTGAAGGAGACAGTTGTTGACTTTAGGGGAAGTGCCGGGGCAGCCGGGGCGGTCCGCTGCATACACCGATTAATGAGGTAGAGTGTGTGAGGCCATGCTTAATTTAACAGCACTTTTCCCCAGAGCTCAAAGCCATTAACCAGCAGAACCGGACAAGCTACACACCCCGACGCCCACAGCGCGCCTGAGTGCGTGAGTGTGTTAGTGTGCGTGATGGTTTTAGGGCGTCACAGGACAGCACAGGATCACATCGATTTAAAGGCGGCATGCAGAGGTGTTTTGGAGAGAAATGAGGGTTCTCACCTTACAACACAACACGATTAAGTGGGTTAATTCATCTCACACAGACACACACACATGGCAACTGATTAAATCAAACCCACAGCATGTTTTCTATCATAGCAGCTGAAGATGCTAATCTCTGTCGACTAGCATGTGAAGTGGAAAGATAAGAAGCAACAAAATGAACCCGGATCGTAATATTATATCACAGCCTGAACCTCACACAGCTTCAAAGGTGTGGATAATGGGATTAGATCCACTATTATCGACACACACACACACACACACACACACACCAAGAAAAAAAAAACAAAAAAACATAACCACAATGCTATGCCTGATGATGCTAACCCAGGTTACAGGGACTGTGACTTCAGGAAGTGTCATTCAAATGTGATTCAGGAATCATCTGGGACTGACTCAGCATGAGCCATGAGACATTAAGTAAGGAATAAAACACCTAAGAGTGTGCTGTTATAGGAAAATAATCAACAAATGAGTGGGGTTGTTATCACCCTGAAGTTGATCTTCCTGTAGCCAGCACACCCTGAAGCGTTTATTCCTCTTTTATCATAGCAATTTGTCAAATGGTTACAATTATTGATTTATTAAAGATAGAAAGACATTTAGTACTTTTGATCCATTTATAGTTGTTATGGAACATCCGTGAAACATGGTAATGCCTGTTATCACTTACATTATAGCAGCTATAAACAAGTATATGAAGCTAATAAAACAAAAAAAACAGTTTTCATGTTACCAAGAAACCACAAAGCATAAACTTATCTGTCCTGAAAATGTTAGAAAAGGTACAACTTTACCTCTGACTGTTACAAAGTGCTGACACTGGAGACTCCTTCCTTTCTAAGTGGAAGAACCACATATGGGTGTGATGGTCAGGTGTCCACATACTTTTGGCCATATAGTGTAATATAAGTCAGATGTGAGCCTCAGTTAAAACACTTATGCAGTTTTACATAAATTTTGTAGCTATATAGTTTGCGTAGCTATCACACAAGGCGCTACCAGTGACATCATAGCAAGGAATGCTGTGAGAAGAAACACAGCTGTGGGAAATGAAACGAGTAAGTCTCTAACAATGTAATTTTCATAGAAAGGCTGGGATATAATTGTTGCGAAATGATATATTGTCATTAATGAGTTGTCATAGTTCACACCTTGGCCAAGCTAAAACACTAAAACACTACGAAGCGTCCGAAATGAATAACGTTGGAGAATTTATGCAAATTCACAGAAAATGGCTTCTTCATTCGTCATGTCTTCTGAGATCAGTTTGTTCATTTGCTCATAAAATTCATTAAGTGCAAAGTTTTGTCTCAAAGTTTTCAATTACTTTTTGCTTTAAAAATAGTTCTCAGTTTGGTTCAGTTTGATGTGTTTTTTTAACTTTTTTCCAAGATGTTTTTAGTAATTTCACTACAGAAACAGTAAAGAAGCTTCCAGAACTGAGTACCATGAAAAAGCAGGCTAATGTTCAGCTCCATTAAGTGTGTATTGGTAAAAGGAGGATCATGTTATTGACCTTAAGCTCACACACACGCACACACACACACAAGCCCGATGTGACACCAGATTAGAGAGGAAGAAGAAATCATTACAGTCAAGAAGGAAGCAATCGATAGCCTTGATTTTAGGCCAAATTCTCCTCAGTTAAAAGCGTTCCTCTCAAGAAATCTGGCTTGAGGGAAAGATGGAGGGAAAAAAGCACAGCAGTGCGGCTCATAATCGACGGTCCTGTACTGCCTGTGTGCGAAGGTAAAGACGTGTGACTCCAACCTAATCCTCGCCAAACCTCACTGACAACACCGCTCTGATTCCACTTTAATTGAAGACTTATTTTATTTGATTTTTCCCCCTTCTTTTTGTTTCATACTGTTGGATATTATAGCAGCGGCTTAGCGTAATCGCTTGCTCATTTTCTCTTCCCCGTGATGCATCATCCTCTGCAGATTAGGAGGGATGTCAGGGAGAAATGAGAGCAGGGGAATAAAACATGACTGACACTGAGAGAAAGAGAGAGGAATTGAAGAAAGCTTGTCTGGTGAAATGTGAGGTAGGATCAGATGCTGATTAGCTCTGAGGCCTCTTTCTGCTTCCAAACGAGAACATGAGGTGAGTTTAGATCTAATATGATCGCCGTATATTTATTTTGGGGGTAAAATGGATTAAGAGCGGTCTGGACTAACATGGCAGGCTCAGAGCGGCTTTTGGGATGCACAGGAAGCATAAAATTTCCCCAGTGAAAAAATCAGACTCCCAGATGAATGTGCTATTTAGCATTGCTACGAGTAAATAACATGTTAGCTAGCTTTCCCAGTAGTTAGATAGTAGCTTTGCTAGCTTATAAATCAGTTAAAATCAGGTTTGTTAATATTAATAGCATTTCTGTGGTGCTGTGATAACAGCTGATGCTTTGAAATAAAAAAGATTCTATCCAAGCATAAGCTAGTAAATTACTGTGACTGCTGATTTAGCTAGCTAACTCTTAGCTGTTACATCTTTCATACTAGCAATGTAAAGGTACAGTAAGAGTCGAACTCATGTTGAATATCATTATTTTCCTCAACTGTTTTGATAGATTATTAATAAAAATTCCACATTTTTTTGTAAATATTAAAACTACACTCAGTGTGTCTTAGTGCTAGTTTAACTGCAGTGGTTTCTGTCATATTGAGAAACGTCATCAAATTTCCTAATTCATAAATGTTACAGGTGTGGACATACAAAAATTAGTGAGGTCTACAATGCAGAAATGTGTCACAGTTAATATAAGTTATTAAATAGTTATTTCACAGAACTGAGGTGTTCATTATTTTGTATATTATAGCACATTTAAATTTTTTAAAAATTGACAGTTGTCATTGAACAAACTTATGAAAAATGAACATAGTGTTCTAGAAAAAAAGTGTACAGTAATTAATAAGAAGGTTTAGTTAAATTTAGAGAAGGCA